>NC_090406.1:43364867-43372367 GCF_036365525.1 Heterodontus francisci
TTGGCGTGCAAGGCAGAGATTTTCAAATGACAGTTTGTGCTCTTGAGCACCCTCTCCAACAAACTATCCTAGCAACAGTACCACGTGCTATCCATGCCTTTGCACAGTGGATCCGTGACCTGGCTGAATTTAAATCTGACAAGCTACCTCCGAGCACAAGGATTTGAACAGTTCACATCATATCCATAACCAAAGATGGGAAAAGGTACAATGGCTCGGATTTTGCGGTTGCAACAACTGCCAAAACTGTCAACATTTGCCGTCATGACTCCTCTGAAACTGATCTCATAGAAACCTATGAAATTCTGACAGGACTAAACAGGCTAGACACGGGGAGAATGCTCCCGATGGCTGGGGAGTCCAGAACCAGGGTCAGAGTCTCAGGATACGGGGTATGCCATTTAGAACCGAAATGAGGAGAAATTTCTTCACGCAGAGGGTGGTGAACCTGTGGAATTCACTACAGCAGAAGGCAGAGGAGGCGAAGTCATTAAATATATTCAAGAAGGAGATAGATATATTGCTTAATGCCAAAGGGATCAAGGGATATGGGGAGAAAGTGGGAACCGGGTACTGAATTAGACGATCAGCCATGATCTTTCTTGAATGGCGCAGCAGTCCTGAAGGGCCGAATGGCCTACTCCTGCTTTTATTTCCATGTTTCTATATTTCTATGACAGCAATTTCTGGAGTCCACACATGCACTGTTAAACATGGAAATCTCAGGTGATACGATGCTTCGCCATAAGGTATGCTGTTGAATTCCTGCAGATGGAAATCACTGAACTGATAAGAACTTTCACTTTTATGCAATAATATCACTATTCAAAACCTCTGAAAAAGTTAAGCCCTGTTAATCAGGTGTTTTTTAAATGGCATACTAAGTTATAACTACTGCTGCTAACCCACTCTAGTCCTGGAAAACTAATTTTAATCTTTCTGTAATGTAAATTGTTCACATTAGCAACAAAAATTCCATCGCTTAACATGTTCTTAAAGTTTGATATTTCAGCTTCTAATATGTATGTCCCAAGGTTTATTGAACTCTAAAATTTATATAAAAATTGAAAATAATCAGTGCATTTTACTTCCTGGTTTGGTGTCCGTGAAACTTCTTCACCATGATCGGCTGCTTACCCTGGCTTGATGACATCACGGTTGCTGGATGCCTGGAGAACCACTTGACTTGGTACCAGATTCAAACTAATGTCAGGAAAGGGAAATGCACAAAGAGATCGTTTTTATCTTTGTGGACAGCTTTCTTCCAGGTCAGCTGTGAGCACCATCATTTGTCGCTGACTGCAAAGACTGGGCCACTGTATTCATTGCGAACTTATTCATATTAACTATAATTCTCCGCCCCCCCCCCCCCCCCCCCCCCCCCCTCAAAGACTATGGCTGGATTTTGCGCAGGAGGTGGGGCTCCCAGCACCAGGTCAAAAGAAAGGCGGGGTGGGGGGGGGGGGGGGGGGGAAGGGGACACCTTACTTCTGCATTTTTTTCACCCACCCCCCAACTCCCAGGAGCGATCCTCCAGTCTTTTGGGGTCATAGCTTTAGGAAGTGGGATCCCCGTCCCTTTAAGGATTTTAAAAAGGGACATGGATCTCACCTCCAAGAGCTGCCGGCCAATCAGAGGACTGGCAACTCAGCAGTAGAGGCAGCGCCACCAGGAGTGGTGGCCACTTCCGGTACTGCAGAGGCCTCAGACCCAGGTCCAACAGTGGAACCCCAGAGAAGAAGTAGGTGAGGTGGAGTTTGCCAGGGCTCCTCTGAAAGGCCCCAGCATTGCAGGGGGGGTGGGGGGGGGGGTGATGTTTGTTGGGTCTGGGGCGGGGGGTTTCTTTTTTCATGGATTGTGGATGTCGCCAGCAAGGCCAGCATTTGTTGCCCATCCCTAACTGCCATTGACAACTAAGTGGCTTGCTAGGCCATTTCAGAGGACAATTAAGAATCAACCACTTTGCTGTGGGTCTGGAGTCACATGTAGGCCAGACCAGGTAAGGATGGCAGATTTCCTTCCCTAAATGGACATTAGTGAACAGATGGATTTTTACAACAATCGACAATGATTTCATGGTCACCATTACAGAGACTAGCTTTTGAAATCCAGATTTATTAACTGAATTTAAAGTCCACCAGCTGCCATGGTGGGATTTGAACCCGTTTCACCACAGCATTAGCCTAAGCCTCTGGACTGCTAGCCCTGTGACATTACCACTATGCCACCACCTCCCCCTGGGCCACAGATTGCCCTTGAAAGGGGGGAACCCCCCCCACCAACCCCAAAACCTATAGTGAGGGGGCCTTGTTTTACAAGGAATCCACCCGTGGGGCGGGAGACGCCCTCCTCCCCCACCCAACCCCACCGCTGGTAACATCCCATCAGCGGCAGGAAGAGGCCCTTAATAGGCCACTTAACAGCCTCAATTGGCCTTTGGGAGGAAAGGTTGTCGTCGGCCTATCTGTGGCGGGAAGCTCTGCACTGATTCTCCGGCATGCCATAAAACCCACCTTCCCAACGAGCACAGATCTGGCCCCATGTTTTGGGACAATGTTGTTGAACGCCTTTTCCACCTCTTCTGAAGACGCTGAAATATTGTTCTGTAGACCCATGCGAACCTCTGGGTCCACCCGGATTAAGAGGGGCATCACTGCCAAGTTATATTATTTGGTCCTCACTTAGAAAATGCCTAGTGTGTGGATGTCTATCAGGACTCGCTGGATAATGATTTAGGAGTGGGAGCCTTAGTTGTTTTTGCCTTCTGAACCCAAAGACCAATTGCAGCTTTTTTTTTTAAATACATTTTTAAAGACAAAGCAATGCTGCCTCTAAGCTGCACAACCAGAAAATTCCTGCGCAGGCCATGCCCAAATTGTCCCTTTAAGTTACCACACATGTGCAGCCATGTAAAAAATTTAAAGGGCACATGCACTTAAGTGAATCAGCTGTGAACAACAAAAATAATTAGAGGGTACGTTGATACAGGGGCTGGTGAAAAGTCCAAATACAGCACACTAATCACACTGAACTTCAGATTATGGCCTTTCTTGTAGCCAGACGACCAGTGGGGCACCCAAAGCTCCGCTTCAAGGATGCTTGCAAGTGTGACACAAAGGCTCTAAATGTGGATTACACACTTGGGAGTCACTAGCTGACAAAAGAGGGAAATGGCGACACATCCTGTGGACTGCTGTGCACTACCATGATGACCAGTTGCTACAGCAGCTTGGCAACAGGCACCAACGTCAAAACAACAACTCACAGCATCATCTGCAGCTTCATGTGCTGCACTTGTGGCAGAACCTGCCTCTCAAGGATTGGTGTTCACAGCCAAAGGTGCACCAAGGAGACACCCCACCTAAAGATTGTTTGCTGCGTGTCCATCATCTTACATAGATGGAAGGATGCCAACCTAACTGTGGCTTTGATTTGGGCTGTTAAAATTGGAGATGACCATCTCCTCAGGCACAACTTTTCATATCTGGATCTGTGTAACAGCACAGCAAGACTGGAATCAGCACGAAGGAGAGTTACACATTGTTTAGTTTGAAAATAAAAAGCTCTCTAAAACTGTCTATGACTGCTTATCCAACATCACAATGATGAGCAGAAATTTCCTTCAGAGGCTACACTAGGGAGACCAAACACAGATTGGGTGACTGCTTTGTGGAACACTCCATTCAGTTTGCAAGCATGACCTGGAGCTTCCAGTCACTTGTCATTTTCATTCTCCATTCCACTCCCAGTCTGATCCCTCAGTCCTCAGCCTCCTACACTGTTCCAATGAAGCACAACATAAGCTCAAGGAGCATCACATCATCTTTGAATTAGACACTTTACAGCCTTCCGGACTCAATGCGTTCAACAATTCCAGATCATAACCTCTGCACTATTTTTGGACAGCAGCTGTTGATGATTCTGCAATTCCCATTGACACCTCCTCTAGACCCATCTTTTGTTTCGTTACTTGACTCATTACCATCTGCGTTTGGCTTTGCATCACCATCCCTTTTGTCATTCAATCTCTCCTTCCCTCCAACCATCACAGACCTTCCCTTTTGTTCTGTCCCTCTCCCCTTGCCTCTGTACTTACTTAAAACATGTTACATCATCTCTACTTTTTTCCAGTTCTATTGAAAGGTCATTACCTAAAACACTGACCCTTTTCTCTCTCCACAGATGCTGCTTGATCAGAGATGTATTTCTATCATTTTCTGTTTTTATTCCAGATTTTCACTACCCTATTACTGAAAATAAGGGGAAATGGAAAAAATATAAATGAAAAAGCGTGACCCGCTGAGAGGAGTGTAACTAAGATGGAAGTCATGAGCAGTGTTTGCTGTGGGTATTCACAATGAAGAGGCCAGATACAATACATGGGTGAAGAGTGTGCAATCTGTTAATCAGTAAACCTAAAGAGAGAGAAATGGCCTGAAGGGAGCCAGATACATGAACTTGCAAGGGCAGACAGAAGGGAATAAAAAAGGGCAAAAGGATAGTGCAATATTCAGTGAGTCGTCCCAGTTAAGTGATATGACCAGGCTTACATCAGATCTCCAGAGCAGACAGACATTCAGAGATTGGAGCTAGAGACTAGAAAAACCAGGATACTGGTATCAGGACTGAAGGAAGCAATGGAAATGGAGATATGAGATAGCTTAGGGTTGGTAAAAGAGGCAAGGAAGGTAGGATTCCCTGTGAAATTAACCAGAAATATTAGTGAACAGGTACCAGGAAGAGTCCAACACTGCAGATGGTAATACGGTCTCGAGGAAAGGTGGGGGGGGGGGGGGGGGGGTGGGGGAGGAGAAAGAAAGAAAGGAAAAGGGAGAAAGAAAGAAAGGAAAAGGGAGAAAGAAAGAAAGGAAACGGGAGAAAGAAAGAAAGGAAAAGGGAGAAAGAAAGAAAGGAAAAGGGAGAAAGAAAGAAAGGAAAAGGGAGAAAGAAAGAAAGGAAAAGGGAGAAAGAAAGAAAGGAAAAGGGAGAAAGAAAGAAAGGAAAAGGGAGAAAGAAAGAAAGGAAAAGGGAGAAAGAAAGAAAGGAAAAGGGAGAAAGAAAGAAAGGAAAAGGGAGAAAGAAAGAAAGGAAAAGGGAGAAAGAAAGAAAGGAAAAGGGAGAAAGAAAGAAGGAAAAGGGAGAAAGAAAGAAAGGAAAAGGGAGAAAGAAAGAAAGGAAAAGGGAGAAAGAAAGAAAGGAAAAGGGAGAAAGAAAGAAAGGAAAAGGGAGAAAGAAAGAAAGGAAAAGGAAGAAAGAAAGAAAGGAAGAAAATAGGACATAGAACAGTACAGCACAGTACAGGCCCTTCGGCCCACGATGTTGTGCCGAACCTTTAACCTACTCGAAGATCAAACTAACTACCTACCCTTCATTCTACTATCATCCATGTACCTATCCAAGAGTCGCTTAAATGCCCCTAACATACCTGCTTCTACTACCACCGCTGGGCAGCACATTCCACGCACCCACCACTCTCTGTGCAAAGAACCTACCTCTGACATCTCCCCGAAACCTTCCTCCAATTACCTTAAAATTATGCCCCCTGGTGATAGCCCTTTCCACCCTGGGAAAAAGTCTCTGGCTATCCACTCTATCTATGCCTCTCATCATCTTGTACCCCTCTATCAAGTCACCTCTCATCCTTCTTCACTCCAATGAGAAAAGCCCTAGCTCCCTCAATCTTTCTTCGTAGGACATGCCCTCCAGTCCAGGCAGCATCCTGGTAAATCTCCTCTGCACCCTCTCTAAAGCTTCCACATCCTTCCTATAATGAGGCGACCAGAACTGAACACAATATTCCAAGTGTGGTCGAACCAGGGCCTTATAGAGCTGCAGCATAACCTCGCGGCTCTTAAACTCAATCCCCCTGTTAATGAAAGCCAACACACCATACGCCTTCTTAACAACCCTATCAACTTGGGTGGCAACTTTGAGCGATCTATGGACATGGACCCCAAGATCCCTCTGTTCCTCCACACTACCAAGAATCCTGTCTTTAAGCCTGTATTCCGCATTCAAATTCGACCTTCCAAAATGAATCGCTTCACACTTTTCCAGGTTGAACTCCATCTGCCACTTCTCAGCCCAGCTCTGCATCCTGTCAATGTCCCGTTGCCAACCTACAACAGCCTTCCTCCACACTATCCACAACTCCAGCAACCTTCGTGTCATCGGCAAACTTGCTAACCCAGCCTTCCACTTCCTCATCCAAGTCATTTATAAAAATCACAAAGAGCAGAGGTCCCAGAACAGATCCTTGTGGAACACCACTGGTCACCGAGCTCCATGCTGAATACTTTCCATCTACTACCACCCTCTGACTTCTATGGGCCAGCCAATTTTGTATCCAGACAGCCAACTTTCCCTGAATCCCATGCCTCCTTACTTTCTGAATGAAAGAAAAGAGAAAGCGAGAAAGCGAGAGAGAAGCGAGAGAGAAAGCGAGAGAGAAAGCGAGAGAGAAAGCGAGCGAGAAAGCGAGAAAGCGAGAGAGAAAGCGAGAGAGAAAGCGAGCGAGAAAGCGAGAAAGCGAGAGAGAAAGCGAGAAGCGAGAGAGCGAGAGAGAAAGAGAGAGAGAAAGAGAGAGAGAAAGAGAGAAAGAGAGAAAGAGAGAGAGAGAGAAAGAGAGAGAGAGAGAAAGAGAGAGAGAGAGAAAGAGAGAAAGAGAGAGAGAGAGAAAGAGAGAGAGAGAGAAAGAGAGAAAGAGAGAAAGCGAGAGAGAAAGAGAGAGAGAAAGCGAGAGAGAGAGAAAGCGAGAGAGAAAGAGAGAAAGCGAGAGAGAAAGAGAGAGAGAGAAAGCGAGAAAGCGAGAAAGAGAGAAAGCGAGAGAGAAAGAGAGAAAGCGAGAGAGAAAGAGAGAAAGCGAGAAAGCGAGAAAGAGAGAAAGCGAGAGAGAAAGAGAGAAAGCGAGAGAGAGAGAAAGAGAAAGCGAGAAAGCGAGAGAAAGAGAAAGCGAGAAAGCGAGAGAAAGAGAAAGCGAGAAAGCGAGAGAGAAAGCGAGAAAGCGAGAGAGAAAGCGAGAAAGAAAGCGAGAAAGCGAGAGAGGAAAGCGAGGAAAGCGAGAGAGAAAGCGAGAAAGCGAGAGAGAAAGCGAGAAAGCGAGAGAGAAAGCGAGAAAGCGAGAGAGAAAGCGAGAAGCGAGAGAAAGCGAGAAAGCGAGAGAAAGCGAGAAAGCGAGAAAGCGAGAGAGAAAGCGAGAAAGCGAGAGAGAAAGCGAGAAAGCGAGAGAGAAAGCGAGAAAGCGAGAGAGAAAGCGAGAGAGAGAGAGAGAAAGCGAGAGAGAGAGAGAGAAAGCGAGAGAGAGAGAAAGAAAGCGAGAGAGAGAGAAAGAAAGCGAGAGAGAGAGAGAGAGAAGAAAGCGAGAGAAAGAAAGCGAGAGAGAGAGAGAGAGAAAGAAAGAGAGAGAGAAAGAGAGAAAGAGAAAGCGAGAGAGAAAGCGAGAGAGAGAGAGAGAAAGCGAGAGAGAGAAAGAAAGCGAGAGAGAGAGAAAGAAAGCGAGAG